>NC_061114.1:76735531-76753279 GCF_002878395.1 Capsicum annuum
TGTGATAGTTTATATAATTTAAAAAACTCACTACGAGAAGAACAACACAAGATAATAAATAACATTGAAAATCTAGAATTAGATATACATTATAGCACAGATAGGATAAATTATTATACAAAAATTTGTAACTCTGCAATTACTACAGGATAAAAAAAAATTTAATGAATATATCTTACGAAAAAAGTAAATTATTAAAAGATATTGAAACAAAATTTAAAAAATATCCATGCACTAATAATAATAGATTCACTAGAAACCTATTAACACAAAATAATTTTAGTTAGCACAAATGTGTCCTACAACATCATTGTCTAACGTCTTTATCTGTCATTTGCTTTTTCATAATATTCTTTAGTTGTTTGTTTTAATCTTTTTAATTCTTCCATATTTTCGTAAGGTATTCTGTATATTTTATGTTTTTAGTTCTCATGTATTCTTCTAAATTTGTTTTCATTAGTTTTTCTATTAATTGTATATTTTTTATTTCCATTTTCCAATATTCTACGTGGTTTATCATTGTTGATGCGTAGGTTTGGCATGTAGGTATATATAGGAGTAGATTGGTAGGTGTGGGCGCTGTTTAAGGGAAAAGTATCCAAACTACCATGCTAATAGTGACAGAGTAACATAATTATTTAAGATCTTCTTTTTCTAGCATTAAATATAAATGTTAACCTATTTTCTTATATTTTCTTCCTAAATTGGAAAATACTATTCTTATTTTTTATCCTTCATGGTTTTCATATGTTTTTTCATCTATTATAAATTCTTCTTTGTTCATTTTATCTACTTGATGGTGTATAGATCATGTTGATATATGTATTCTATACTATCTATTTGTGATTCTAAATATGATATTTCTTCTTTTTGTGCATTTATTGATTTTTTACATACTCCTACAATCATGTTATATAGTAATCTTTCTTTTCTTATTTTTAATTCTCTCCATTTTTCAGATATTATTTGTTTTATTTCTTTATATTTTTGAAATTTTGTTATATTATTCATCTTTACAATATTTAAAATATTTTGGTGGATACCGAAATCTAATTTTATCATAATTAGGTGGTATATATCTCATTCTTCTAGATTTTAAATGAATTATTAATTTTGTCTCATTGCTAGTTATTAAAGTAATTAAATAAGCTAATCTGTGGGGGGTTTCTTTTATTTTATTTAACTTCATATATTCTGGGTAGTGACTAGTTAAAGTTTCTTTAATTTTTCTAAAAGCTTCTATATTTTTAAATGGCCTTCTCATTTTTAACAAATAAATAACAACGTAAATAATAATAGCTCATAATTAATAATGTAATTAAAATTTCTCACAGCTAAATTAACACATACCTACTTGTACATTTTTTTAAATAACGTGGCTTTGATACCAATTGTAGGGGGGCGCGGATAACTTGCATGGATAACTAGTAGATAACTAGTACGGTGCAGATAACTTGGATAATTTACGTGGATAACTAGTAGATAACTAGTACTTACTAATTTTATCATGTTAATTGAGATGCTATTTTATAATATTCCTTAGTTTTTCATTTTAACCTTATTAATTCTTCTATATTATTTTTAAGGTATTCTATATGTTCCATATTTCTAATTTTTAGATAGTCAAGTAGATTCTCTTTCATAAGTATTTCTGTTAATCTTATTTCCTCCATAGCTTTTCTCCAATGTTCTAAGTATTCGTAGTTTATCATTTTATCCTAAAATAGTTGTAATACTACAAATTTCTTTGTAATAATTTATTTTAATTGTACTATATCTGATATTAAATTCTAGGCTATCTATTTCGTTAGTTATCCTGTCTTTTTCTTCTATGAATAATTTTATGTCTAAATTATATTCTAAACTATCTTTTAACTCTAGTTATTTTATGGTTTTATCTATCCAAATTAATCTTTCTTTTAATTAATTTCTTCCTCTTCTAAGTTAGTTTCTATAATTAATTTCTTCGTATAGCCAACTTTGTTTTTCTCTAACTCTTTTAATATATTCTAACATTTTTAATCTGTATAATATCCATCTGAATAATAACTGTCTAAATATGAGCAGTAGCTTTCATTATATAGATATAAGTTTTCTATAGAACTTAATAACTCTTCTTCTTCATAATTCCATATCTTTTCCCATATTATTTTCCTTATGTCTATAATTTCTATATCTCTAAGTATATATAAAACAAGTATTTTAAAGTTATCTGTCATTTGCTTTTTCATAATATTCTTTAGTTGTTTGTTTTAATCTTTTTAATTCTTCCATTTCTTCGTTAAGGTATTCTATATATTTTATATTTTTAGTTCTCATGTATTCTTCTAAATTTGTTTTCATTAGTTTTTCTATTAATTGTATATTTTTTATATTTTCTAATTTTTGTGTGATTTTTTCACTTCCTTTTATCCAATCAGTTCTTTTCTTATTTTATTAATAACTCTTTTTGCTCTTACCTTTTGTTTACATGGTGGTGTAAACCTGGTATCTGAGAAATTGCTTTGATACCAATTGTAGGGGGTGCGGATAACTTGCATGGATAACTAGTAGATAACTGATACGGTGTGGATAACTTGGGTAATTTTTGTGGATAACTTGTAGATAACTAGTACTTAATAGTTTTATCATGTTAATTGAAATGCTATGTTATAATATTCCTTGATTTTTTATTTTAATCTTATTAATTCTTCTATATTATTTTTAAGATATTCTATATGTTCCATATTTCTAGTTTTTAGATAGTCAAGTAGATTCTCTTTCATAAGTATTTCTGTTAATCTTATCTCCTCCATGTTTTTTCTTCAATATTCTAAGTATTCATAGTTTATCATTTTATCCTAAAGTAGTTGAATACTGCAAATTTCTTTGTAATAATTTATTCTAATTGTACTATATCTGATATTAAATTCTAGGTTATCTATTTTGTTAATTATCCTGTCTTTTTCTTCTATGAATAATTCTATGTCTAAATCATATTCTAAACTATCTTTTAACTCTAGTTGTTTTATGGTTTTATCTATCCAAATTAATCTTTCTTTTAATTAATTTCTTCCTCTTCTAAGCTGGTTTCTATAATTAATTTCTTCGTATAGCCTACTTCTTCGTATAGCCAACTTTGTTTTTCTCTAACTCTTTTAATATATTCTAACATTTTTAATCTGTATAATATCCATCTGAATAATAACTGTCTAAATATGAGCAGTTGCTTTCATTATATAGGTGCAAGTTTTCTATAGAACTTAATAACTCTTCTTCTTCATAATTCTATATCTTTTCCCATATTATTTTCTTTATGTCTATAATTTCTATATCTCTAAGTATATATAAAACAAGTATTTTAAAGTTATCTGTCATTTATTTTTTCATAATATTCTTTAGTTGTTTGTTTTAATCTTTTTAATTCTTTCATATTTTCGTTAAGCTATTCTATATATTTTATATTTTTAGTTCTCATGTATTCTTCTAAATTTGTTTTCATTAGTTTTCTATTAATTGCATATTTTTTATATCCATTTTCTATTATTCTACGTAATTTATCATGGTTGATGCATAGGTTTGGCATGTAGGTATATATAGGAGTAAGTAGGTAGGTGTGGTATGTAATTTATTCTATTCATAGTATATTTATCAAATATATTTTTTCATATGATCTTTCTTATATCTACTATTTCTATATCCTTAAGTACATACAAAACAAGTATTTTGAATTTATTTATCATTTCATCGGATAAGTAGGTAGTCATTCTTTTTCATATGATGCTATTTCAAAATATTCCCTTCAATCATATACATAACAAAATATGGTCATCTTAAATCACTATATACTAGATTATTCTTAAAAAATTATGTTACTCTGTCACTATTAGCATGGTAGTCTGGATATTTTCCCCTTAAACAGTGCCTCTACACTGGTTACTCCCCTATTACGGCCTTCTTGCCTCACCAATTTCACCTTTAGGATGGCATAGTCCTAGGGATTTTTCTCCTTTCCTCTTTGCTAATAAACTTTGTAACATATTATTCTTCGAATAATTCTACTATATAGTAACTAACATAAATTTATTTTATCATATTATGATTGTTAGGAATTTATGAATTTAACTATTCATAATTATAAATGAATATACTTGTTCTGGTAGATTTGATAATTCTGGGCTTTATTCATCCATAACTTTTTCTTAGAAATATATCTGGTTTTATTAAATATTCAAAAGTTTTTTGTATACAAAAGAGAAGGCTTGCTTTTAACACATGAAAGTCTTGCCTTTAACTTAGCCGGATGACTTACATATTTATAAGAGGAAAAGAACTATTCCTACTTTACACGTTTTACACGTAAATTACATATCTTTACAAAAAAAGTCTTCCTTTTCAAAAGTAGAAAAGGACCAGACTTAAGCTAAACTAGACTAGACTAGACTTAAAGTATAAAAAGACAAAACTTTAATAATTGCACTTGCCAAAAAATTCTAACCTAACAAAGCTATACAATATCTTTACGTAAAGTAAAGTCAAGAAAACTATTCATATGTTGCTTTCTATCTTGTCTTCTTTGTCTTTATTTTTTCATTATTGCTTCGTTGTTTTCTATCTTCTTTCTATCTTCCAGCTGGCGTTCTTATCTTCTTTTATTCTAGTTGAACTTCCGGGATAATATTATTTTCTCCATTACATCTCGAACATAAATGGTCTGGATATTTGTGTCTAATTAACTTTCAATATCTTGTTAATAATTCTTCTGAAATAAATTCCTTCTTAATTGCTCTTGCAGTTGGTTGTTTTTCTGGATTGAGTAATGTCAGAATCCATTGTCTAGCTTCTTCCATATCTGTCTGTCATAGCTCCCTTGAATTTGAATAAATCATTTGATGGTCTCTTGAATAATAACTCCATATAGGGTTTCCATCGATATAATTATTTGTTAATTCTTGAACAATTTTAGATATTCCAATAATTCGCTTATTTGCATAAAAATCAGGTATCTCAACTTTAGGTATTTCTGGCTGCTGAAAAATATCTTCCGGTATAATCATATCTCTGGTTAATCCTATTTTTACAACTTGTATAACTGGTTTGATCTCGTCATATAATATCTCTGCTGGTGAAGTATAAAACTTTATAAAAAGTAGATTTCCTTTGATTATTTTCTTATAGGTGGCGAATGGTCTATATAATTCTGGTATAGCTGTTAGTTCATCTCCTTCTTGGGTATATACGGTATTTAATAATCCATAACTAAAAAAAAAATTAATTAAGCTTGGGTTGGTTTTCGGTAGTGTTATTAACTTGTTGTAACCTTGTAATTTTTGGGTTATATAGTTTATGTTTGGTTCTTGGATATTTGTAGCTCTGAGGTTAAGGTTTAGATAAGTCTGTATTTTATGGATATTTTCTATTTATGCTCGAGTTATATGGTTATAGGCTTTTCTGTATTGGTTTAAACTTTCTCGATATGTGGTAGTTTGTAGGGGTATGAACAAAGGGTCTTTTTTTGTTTTTGGTATAAATGGTTTTTCAAATATCTTATTCATGTTCATGTTCTGATATCTTTGTCCACTAACTCCTTTGCTTGTACCTGCAATTGTAGATTAATAAACGTTATGAGTTTTATGGAGTGTCCAACGTCTCCTTTTAGCTCTAGAATTTTGATATCTTTCGACCGACATAGCTCTGCACACTGCTGAGTTATCTGATTCATAGCTTTAGACTTCAGTTTAACTTCATTAGTCTTTAGCTTTTCTATTTCATTACCCATACTGTCCACTTTCATTGAAAGCGTAGTTAGGGTTTTGAGTATCTTTTCTAAAGCATCATCTTCTATTATATCAGTCTGTGTAGCTTTGTCTTGATATGGAATTTACAATGACATTCTTGTTAGGTTTGATTACTTTAATTGTAAATGTAAAATTTAATATATTTAATACTAGTCTCCAAATCTCTTTCGTTGTAACTGAATTTTATATTTTCTTTGTTAACCATCAACGTACTTGTGTATTATCTGTTCGTACAATAAACTTGTTATATACAATATATGGCTCAAATACTAATAAACATTTATATAATGAACATAATTCTTTTTTATTTATTTCCCATTTTATTTCTGTTTCATTAAACATAACTAAGTAGTATCTACAATGCTGTTCTAATTTCTCTTCTTCATATTTATATTTAAGTACTTCTCCATAACTATATTCGCTTGCGGCTGCTTTTACTATATATATAAATTTTTTATTTTCATCTGGGAATTGTAATTTTGGTAATTCTTTACAAAGTATTTTTATTTTCTGAACTTGTTTTTTATCTTTTTCACTGTAATTATACTCTACATCCTTTTTAAATTATTTCTGTAATGGCTTTAGGTTTTCTGCTAATTTTGGTATATATTCTCTTACTTGGTTTACTAATCCTAAAAATGATTGTAATTTCTTTTTTGTATCTAATTCTTCTTTTGAATTTATTATTTTTTGTACTATATGTTGTTGCATTTTTACTCCGCTTTTATCTATTTGTATTCCTAAAAATTCTATCTGGTTTTTCATAATTTCAGCTTTCTTTTCACTTAAACTTATTTTTGATTTTTCTATTATATCTGTAAATTGTTCTAATAGTTTTAAATGTTCCTCTTTAATTTTGTATATAATAGTATATCATCTATGCATACTATACAATTAGGTAGTTGTTTAAAATAACTATCCATAAAGTGTTGGTATCTATCTACTTGGTGCATTTTTATATTCAAATGGTAAGACATTCCATTCATAAAATTCTTGTGGTACTGTAAATGCAGTTAATTTTTTAGATTCTTCTTCTAACTTTAAATGGTAAAATCCTGATTTACAATCAAATTTACTAAAATAATTATATCCTTGTATTTGTCTTATTTTTAATATTTTATTTGGTATTGGATAATTATATGTCATAGTTTTTGCATTTAGGTTTCTATAATCAATAACCATTCTACTTTTTCCTCTTTTTTGTTCACTATATTTATTTACTATAAATGCTGGACTATTGTGTTTACTATTACTTTTTTGTATATATTGTTTTTCTAATAATTCATCTATATGCATTTTAAATTTTTTTAAATCATCAAAGTTATATGTTAATAGTTTCTGGGTTATTATGTTATTTTTATCTATTAACTCAATATTTACAGTAGTTTTATGTTTTTCCCATCCTTTTAATAGATCTTCACTGTATAATTGTCTTAATTTTTTCTTTATTATTTCTACCTTATCTATTGAAAATATAGTCATTTCTTCTTTATTTATTGAAAATATAACTAGTTCTATTGTGTCTTCAGTATTTCTTATATTTTCTAATTTTTGTGTGATTTTTTCACTTCCTTTTATCCAATCAGTTTTCTTTCTTATTTTATTAATGACTCTTTTTGCTCTTACCTTTTGTTTACATGGTGTTGTAAATCACCAATGTGTTCTAGTTATTATATGTGGGTATAATTTATCTAAAAATGGCATTCCTAAAAGCATATCTTTTGATGTCAGATCATAATTATAGATTTCTTCTATTGTTAATTTCTTATCCCATACTTGTATTTTCATATTTCTAGCTTTATAAGTAATTAAGTTTCATTCATTATTAAATTCTCTAACTACTATTAACGTTTTTAATTTATCACATTTACTATTTGGTAAATTATTATATCTACATAAATTGGCTTTTGCTCCTGTACCTATCATAGGCGTATAATATCGGTTGTAATATCATTCTACTATTATCTTTATTAATACATATATTTTCATATCATGTCAAAGTTCTTTTTATTAATAATTTTTCTTTATTATATGTTATGGTTAATTGTGTATGTTCTATATTGTATGGTTTTACTTGTTCTAACCATTTTATTTCTAATATTATGTCTGCTTTTTGCATATCTTCTTTTATTTCAAATTCTATTTTTATTTTTCTAATTCCTATTATTATTTCTTTTTCTGTTGTATCCTTAATAGTTATTAAACTTCTTGGTAGATCTGAGCATATATTACTATTAGATTTTATTTCTTTATTTTTTACTAAATATTTTGCTATATAATTTTCTTCTTGTCCTGTATTTAGGAGTATTAAATATTCTTTTTCATTTATTGTTCCCTTATATAATATTGAGTTAAATTAACTGTTGAAGTTATTTCATAGTTTATTCCTTTTTATGATCCTGATGATTCTGTTTTTTCAAAAGTTATTCTTTTTTTTGTACTTATTCTATCATTTATTATTTCTAAATCTTTTTCTATATTCGTGTCTTTGTAACTATAATCATTGTTAACAATTGTTTTTACAAATTGTTTGAAATGACTTTCTATTTGTATTTTATTAATTTTATTTTTTTCGTTATTTTATGTTTTGTTGTTAATACAAATAGATTTTTACATCTTGCTGTAAATATTTTACTTCCTGGGGTTAGTTCTATTCCTGATATTTTTCAATATAATACTAATGATTTATCTATATTTTTATCTGTTATTGCTACTGAATAATTCGTACTTATTATAAATTTAAATTTTTGGTATATTAAATTTCCTTTTATGGCAGTTATTATACTTTTTTCTATAGGTTTTATAATTCTATTATCTGCTAAATATAATTCTATTGGTGTATCTATTCCTTCTCTAAAACATGCTTTTATTAATATCTCTGTTCCTCCAAGGTGTACATATTTTATTGGGTCTTTACTTTTTATATTGTTTATTTCTTTATTAATTATTTTTTTTATTACTAGTGGTATACTAGCTCTTCCTTTTGCATATCTACAGTCTATTACATGTTCTTTTTGGATTACTGCATAGTACTCTTCTTTTCGTCTACTATATATGTTTTTTATTGTTGGTATTTTAAATATTTTTCTACACTTAAATCTAATTCTTTTTATTTTATTTCGTCAAATATAATATTATCAAATATTATTTTTTGATCTGTTCCTTCTTCATTTAAATATTCTTCCTTTATTATTATTTTTATATCTTCTTCAGTTATTTGATTCATTTTTATATCTTCTTCAGTCATTTGATTCATCTGATTTACTATCTATTTCATTATCTGTTTTATTCTCCGAAATTTCATATATACTATTGTCACTTTCTAATTCGTAGTCTATATAATCTATTTGCATGTATTCTGTATTTTCTATCTTTATTTCTGATATTTGTTTTTTTGGGGGGTTTTTAGGCATTTTACAATCTCTAGCTAAATGTCCTAGTTTTCCACAATTATAACAAGTACATTATTTTATAGATTTCTTTTTCCTATATGGTCTTTTATGTTTATAATTTTTTATATAATATCTTTTTCTTGGTTTCTTACATTTATATTTTGATTTTTTGTATTTTTTATATTTCTTATGTCTTTTTCTTTCCTTATAATATCTTTCTTTACATCCAAATTGAGGTGCTATTTTATCTTTGCAACAAGCTAAATTTTTTATTAAAGTTTTTTCCATTTTCATTTCTTTTCTGTATTTTTCACATAAATTTTTATACCATTGTTGTAGAAGTTTTATTCTTGCTCCTAGAGTATCTACTATGTTTGCTTCATACCAACTCTTTATTATTCTTAAACTAAATGATTCAGGTAATTTACTAAAATATAATTTTCTTACTTTTTTACTTTCTGCTGTATTATGTGTTCCTTTATAGTAGTATTCTTTAAATGCGCACGTATACTTATCTATATAGAACATATTACATATTGCTAGTTTTAACATTAAATTTCTATTTATATCTTTTTCTTTATTTTCTTCTTCTTCTGCTGTTGTCATACTGCTAAATTCATCTCTTATAGCTATTTCATATTTTTTCAATATGTCTATAAGTGTTAGTTTAGTTATTGTTGTTCCTTCTATTTTTTTATCATCTCTTAATACCTTATTACTTTCTTCAGTTAAATTTAAATACCATAATTTTGTTGTTCCTATTAGTGTTCTTTCTATAGATTCTGGTGTATCTATTGCATTTATACCATTGTCTAATAATTGTTTTGCTATATATCATATCTATAATTGTATCATTTTATCTATATTTATTACACAGACTAAGTCTAAGAAGTTACAATTTTCATTAATTATCTGTTTTGGTGTCCATTTGTTATATTCATTTTTTAGGTTAATTTTTTTAAACTTATCTTTATAATAATATGTAGATTTCTTATTTCTGATGTATTAGGTATTATATTTTCATCGTCTTCTTTATCAAGAGTTTTTATTTTCATGTTTATATTTTCTAAGTTTTCTTTATTAATTACTTCTTGTTTTTCATTAATTTCTAATTTTTCTATATTTGTTAAGATTTATGTATATGTTTCACTATCTTCCGAATCATAATTATCTGTTTCTTCAGCATCTATTGTGTTTATCTCTATTTCGTTAGTTTCTAATTCTTTATTTTCTTCTTCTAATTTTTCTTTAAATTGAATTGTCTCAATTAATAATTTTTATTCTTTATCTTTTTCTTCTTTTTCTTTTTGTCTTTTTTCATACAGATCTTTTAGCATTTGTAATTCTTTTTCTAACTCAGCAATCCTACTATTTTTAGTTTCCTCTATTTTTTGTATTTCTTCTGTAGTCTGTTGTTTTATTTTATCTATTTCTTTTTCCTATCTATTTCTTCATTTTCTTTTGCTATTCTTACCATAGCTGTTAATTTATTTTCTAATTTTAATTCTTCTAATTTTAATTCTTCTTTTTCTAACATTAAATATAAATGTTCACCTATTTTTTTATATCTTCTTCCTAAATTGGAAAATACTATTCTTACTTTTAATCCTTCATGGATTTCATATATTTTTTCATCTATTATAAATTCTTCTTTGTTCATTTTATCTACTTGATGGTGTATAGATCATGTTGATATATGTATTTTAGACTATCTATTTGTGATTCTAAATATGATATTTCTTTTTTTTTACGCAGTTATTGATTTTTGACATACTCCTACAATCATGTTATATTGTAGTATTTCTTTTCTTATTTTTAATTCTCTCCGTTTTTCAGATATTATTTGTTTTAGTTCTTTATATTTTTGAAATTTTGTTAGATTATTCATCTTTACACTATTTAAAATATTTTGGTGGATACCAAAATCTAATTTTATCATAATTAGATGGTATATGTCTCATTCTTCTAGATTTTAAATGAATTATTAATTTTGCCTCATTGCTAGATATTAAAGTAATTAAATAAGCTAATCTGTGGGTTTTTTTTTGTTTTATTTAACTTCATATATTCTGGATAGTGACTAGTTAAAGTTTTTTTAATTTTTCTAAAAGTTTCTATATTTTTGTAAATAATCTTCTATTTTTAACAAATAAATAACAACGTAAATAATAATAGCTCATAATTGATAATTAAATTAACATTTCTCATAAGTAAATTAACACATACCTATTCGTACATGATTTAAATAACGTGACTCTGATACCAATTTTTGGTATCTGATATGCGTTATGGTTAGGATAACTTGGTTATCATATACATTTATAATAAGTGCTATTGGTGTATCTCATAGAGAACACCAATTGTAGAATAAAACCAATTGGTTTTATCAATTGTAGAAATAATCACAACTAATTATCATCCTCTTAGTCGTATTTATTTTGAGGAATTATCATTTCTCTAAATCTTTTACTATAGGATCAGGAGTATATTGGCTTAATTCGTCACATGCAAAACAATTAATTTTATACTTGTAATCATATTTCTCTCCATTAAAAAATATATAGAGAGATAGTGATATCATTACGTACCTTATTAAGATGACCAATTGAAATTAAATACCAATTATATAAGATTACCTCCAATAGCAAGTTAGCCAGCCTTCCAAACTCCCAACAAAGCATCGCTTAACACACGCAAGCCCTAGCTTTGCACTCATCTCCACTAAATTCTCCTTCCGAAATTCCTTGTCACACCAACAAGAAATTAAAATTAAATCACCAAATCAGCACTGTCAACTTATCCGTTCTTCTTCTTAACCTCTCCCTCTCCTATTTATACTTTGGATAAAAATTTTGGGAGAGAGTAAATAGTACTTTCGTAAAATCAAAGTGTGAAATTTTTTTTACATTGTTGTAATTTTACAGAAAATATGTTCTTCATGAACACTTGCATGAAATTCACATATCTTGAGGCGTGATAAATACTATCCTTAAGAATATTTCACCCGATATAGGTGTATCCCTCAAGATTCAACAAACTCTTCTAATATAATTAGGAGTATAAATCTAAAAAGGATTAAAGATAAAAAAACAACACAAAAGACTCTTCAAAAGAGAAGGAAGGAATTCTTCTTTTGTTCTTTTTCTACCTCTCAAATTGAAGTTGAAGGATAGTAATTTATAGATCACGAAAATGGTCAGAAGGCGGAGAACTTGAGAACATCCAAAAGTCAACTTGTAAGAAAATTAGAGTGGCTATATTTAAGTGGAATCAATTGTCATTTTTATTGATAATTATGGCCTACATTAAAAAGGATGGCATTGAATGGAAATGCTAATCAAATTCAACAAAATCATTTAAGACTATTAGGTTTAAATGGGTCTATTAGACAGTCAATTGAAAATAAATTACATTCAAAGGGATATTAAGACCCATTAATAGAATAAATTTAGACAATATTTCTTTCAGAAATATTAGAAATATTTTTCTAACATAACCTCCATAGAGCACGTTTAGGGGTAATTTTCATAAATAGTCACACATTGTGAGAATTGCCTACAAATATTACTTTTGTTTTTTTAAGACAAGAATATCACCCAACTATCTTAATTTTTCTAAAAAAATACTTAGCACTTTAAAATCCTTCTTCTCTCCTACTTGGCATGTCATGTTGTTAAAATCTTATTTTCTTAATAGTAAACCTGTTTATTTCTTCAAATTCATTTATTCAGACCTACGTCTTATAAACTACAAGAAAAATTTAAATTGTGTAAAAAAATATTAAAAATTTGTAAAAGAATTTACCGATAACCTAATTTTCTACAAGTTTTTCAATCAAACTAGTTCGATGAAAAAACTATAAATTTTTCTATAAAACAAAATTTAAAGGAGAAAATCTAAGTTTTTTGTTGTCAAACAAAATTTGATCGAAAAACTTAAATATAATTATCACCCGAAAATTTTAATTCGCATGTAGATCACTTGCAAAATTTTAAACAAGATCTTTTTGATAAAATATAGTTTCGTCTTGTGAATTCCCCCCAAGTAAATTCATAAAGGAATCAAATAAATTCACAAAGTTAACATAGGCAAAAAACTTTAGAAAATAAAATTTATTATTTTTAATTTATTTTTTTCATATTAATTTTTATTTCTATTATACTATATTTTGTCTTATTATATAATTAAATGCCGATTTATATTATGTCCTCATCCTAAACCCCCCAAAAAAGCAATAATTGGTTGGGTACTATTTTAAAGATTCATTTGTAATATTAGATCATTTTGTTAATAATTTTTTATAAATTTAATTTATTTCATGACTAAATAATTTTTATTTTCTTCAAAAATAGTACATTTAATACGTATATGAAAATTCGAAAGCCATCATTTTTATTTCTTTTACATTTTAATAATCTTTAGTATATGAAATAAATAATCAAAAAATATTAAATTGTACTAATTCATATAAATACCTTGAGTTTTAAAAATATTATTAAGTGGTGAAATAAATAAATTACTTTGAAAAGTACCAAATAAAAAAATTCAAACCTTTACACACCAACTACTTCATTGATGAGTAATGTGCATAGCATTATAGACGAATTATTTTCCTTTAAGTTGTGTGATTATCTGATATTTTTATCATGTGATGTAATAATTTTTCTCGTATCGAATAAAGAATAAATATAATTTTTTTAAAAAAGACAAAATAAATATAAAATTTCAAGTACATAATTAAATTGTACCTCAATGATAAATGTACTATGTGTTCTTTTTTAAAAAAAAATAGGATAAAATTTTAGTTAAATAAATTTGATAAGTTAAATAGATCTATTTATTAAATATATAAAAAAGAAATTTTAATGACATGACATGTCAACTAAGAGAGAAGAAATGTTTTTGAAGTATCAAGTATATTTTGAGTAAAGTACAAATAGTTGAGTGATACTTTTATCCTAAAAGAAATAAAAGTGATATTTGAAGGTAATTTTCAAAACCATAAAAATTACTCACACGTTTAGCTTTGGGAAATTCTCTCAATTGCATTTAAGTCTTAATATTTCCTCTATCCAATTAGGCTTTTAACCCTTCAACATCGTCTTTACATGTCCTAACGCGTCTAGGCGGCTCAATTCTAACCAAAGAATTACTTAACTATGTCAATTGTTGAACACAATTCTATAATTTCAATATGGTATTAGCAAAGTCAACAAAGTCAATTTGAGCCCACACGGTCAAACTTCAAAGTAAGTTACGATTTTGGGTATATGTCACGTCCCAAATTTGATCCTGGCATGACAGATATTCGATGCTACACCAGCACATCAGAAGTACCTTATAGAAATATAAGTTACAACAATTATCTCATTTATCAATCAATCAATCAATATATATATATATATATATATATATATATATATATATATATATATATATAAATAAAGAAGAGTTTTAGCCAATTCTATGTGTCATGCCTTAAAAACTTCCAAACCTATTTATCTTTTTTGTGATTTTTTTGGCCTTTTTTAATTTTAAAAGATTAAAAATTGACTTTTATATTTATACACAATATTAAAGATAATCATATTAAATAACTTTCATCATCAATGCTATTAAACTTTTCTCATTTATGTGCTATGTTAAAAAATGTTATTTATTATTTTGGATAATAACTGAATTTTCTCTTAATTTTAAATATTTATGTATTTAAAGGAAACTCAAAAGTCACTATATTTAATGTATATTTATATCTATATATATATTAAATAACTTTCATCATCAATGATATTAAACTTTTCTCATTTATGTGCTATGTTAAAAAATGTTATTTATTATTTTGGATAATAATTGAATTTTCTCTTAATTTTAAATATTTATGTATTTAAAGAAAACTCAAAAGTCGCTATATATATATATATATATATATCATCAATTGTAGTCACTCAAAGAAAACATCCATTTTTAAAAATGATTTTTAATATATTCCCTTTCTTTTATGATTTTTCATCTTTTCTTTTTAATGTTTTATGTATTCTCTTATAGTCTAATTTTTCTCTTTTTTAATCCTAATTATAAATGTACAAAAATGATAGTATCTCCTAATGTTTGAATTTTTTTATTTAATGTATTTAATAAAAAAAACTATTCATAACTCAACCCTCTTTAATTTATACTTTTAATGATATTCATAATCTCATTTTTTAATCTTCATAACCCACAAAATTTAATTTGTAAATTTATGTTGTCTTATGATATTCTTTCATTTTATCTATATAAATTCATGTTTTATGTCATGAAATTCTCATTCAAAATTATTCTTTCTCCTCTTTATCACTATAGCCTCCTCTAAATTAGCTAAGCTGTGAAAGCAAAAATAATGCAAAGACAAAAAAAAAATTTGCTCAAAATCATTCTTTTCATCTTTTATTGTTTGATCACATTTAGTTTATGGGGTATTATGATACACCATGAAGGCAAGAAAGAATGCTCAAGACGTTTTGATAGAGTTGTATATAGTTTGAATTACTTCTTGCTCATTGATTACTTTTTTGTAAGTATAATTTCAATAAAAATATTGTAAATGTTAGTAGAACTTAGTGAGTATTTAAATATTAAAATAAAAAAAGATGAAGGAAAACGAATCAACATTTTTCTATTTTTTATGTGAATAGTTCATTTTGTTTTTATTTTTAAAGTTATTTTAATTAGACAGTTTATGTTATTTGTATATAAAGGTGTAAAAAAAGTTCTTTGATTGTTGATGAGTGTTTCATTTTTATTATTGATCAATAAAAATTAAACATGAACTAATCTATTTATAATAATAAATGAGACATTGGAAGGTGCTGATGTGGCAACGCCGATTTATATTCTGTCCTCATCCTAAACCCGAAAAAAAACAAGCGATAATTGGTTGGGTACTATTTTAAATATTCATTTGTAATATCAAATCATTTTGTTAACATTTTTTTTAAATTTAATTTATTTCATGACTAAATAATTTTTCTTTCCTTCAAAAATAGTACATTTAATACGTATATGAAAATTCGAAAGTGATCATTTTTATTTCTTTTACATTTTAAGAATCTTTAGTATATGAAATCAATAATCAAAAAATATTAAATTTTACTAATTCATATAAATACCTTGAGTTTTAAAAATATTATTAAGTGGTGAAATAAATAAATTACTTTGAAAAGTACCAAATAAAAAAATTCAAACCTTTACACATCAACTACTTCATTGATGAGTAATGTGCATAGCATTATCAGACAAATTATTTTCCTTTAAGTTGTGTGATTATCTGTTATTTTTATCATGTGATGTAATAATTTTTCTCGTATAAAATAAAGAATAAATATAATTTATATATATATATTTTTTAAGAAAGACAAAATAAATATAAAATTTCAAGTACATAATTAAATTGTTCCTCAAAGATAAATATATCATGTGTGTTTTTTTAAAAAAAAAGGATAAAATTTTAGTTGAATAAATTTGATAAGTTAAATAGATCTATTTATTATATGTATAAAAAAAAAAAATTAATGACATGACATGTTAACTAAGAGAGAAGAAATATTTTTGAAGTATCAAGTATATTTTGAGCAAAGTAAAAATAGTTGAGTGACATTTTTGTCATAAAAGAAACAAAAATAATATTTGTAGGCAATTTTCAAAACCATAAAAATTACTCACACGTTTAGCTTTGGGAAATTCTCTCAATTGCATTTACGTCTTAATATTTCCTTTATCCAATTAGGCTTTTAACCCTTCAACATCGTCTTTACATGTCCTAACGCGTCTAGGCGACTTAATTCTAACCAAAGAATTACTAAACTATGTCAATTGTTGAACACAATTGTATAATTTCAATATGGTATTAGCGAAGTCAACAAAGTCAATTTGAGCCCACACGGTCAAATTTCAAAGTTACAATTTTGGGTATATGTCACGTCCCAAATTTGATTCTGGCATGATAGATATTCGATGCTACACAAGCACATCAGAAGTACCTCATAGAAATATGAGTTACAATAATTATCTCATTTTATCATTTAATGTTATGTTTTAGCCAATTCTATGTGTTATGCCTTAGAGACCTTCAAACCTATTTATCTTTTTTGTGATTTTTTTTGGCAGTTTTTTAATTTTAAAAGATTAAATATTGACTTTGATATTTATATACAATATTAAAGATAATCATATTAAATAACTTTCATCATTAATGCTATTAAACTTTTCTCATTTATGTGCTATGTCAAAAAATGTTATTTATTTTTTAGACATTAATTGAATTTTCTCCTCATTTTAAATATTTATGTATTTAAAGAAAACTCAAAAGTCATATATATATATAGATACCAAAATAGTCGGATATTTCAATAAAGTAAAATATTTCAATTAAATAAAGTAGTTCAAAAACAAACTAATGCTAAAGAACCGTTTCGATAAAATAGTCGGATATTTCAATAAAGTAAAATATTTCAATTAAATAAAGTAGTTCAAAAACAAACTAATGCTAAAGAACCGTTTCGATACAACCAATGGTAAATTTCAATTTTTTAGTGACTAAT